>NC_056725.1:280674733-280714733 GCF_019279795.1 Protopterus annectens
TTTTATTATAACATTACAGAATGAAAGCACTTAGTTTCGCCTCAGTGTCATTTCTCTTTTTTATTTTTGATATTTATGAAGTCATTTTCACATATACATATTTGTATATTGTGTATATATATTGGATGTGACTGTATCCAAACTAATTGATGAGTTCCTGTGAATTTTCATCTGCCAGTAGTCTTTTTGTAAAAACACATTGCTTACTCCTACCCAAGGTATATGAATCATAACATCCGTTACTTACTCAAAAATTTTATGATTAGAACTGATATACATTTATGATTCTGATTTTGCAACTCAAGAGCAAACATTAACTTTAAGGATCAAGCAGAGGGTTATATACTGACTCAGGTATTCGGTCAGCATGGCACATGGCTGGTTCAATTCATATACCGCAGACTTTATTTAGACCATCTTATGATCCACATTCATCATGATTAAATATCACATATGGTAAGAACATATTTTAAAATTAAATTGATTATTCTGAAACATTGGCAGCTTATACACCATGATAGATTTTTTCTCTAATATTCACTCTACAAGATGGCAATTTGAGTATATTCGGGGTAAAAGTCTATTACATTTACCTTTCTATAAACAGAAGATCCATATCTGTTTGAGAGATGACATTAACATCACTACACCTAGGGGTGTATCCCCTTTTGGCATCTGCCATTTTCTGTCAGTTTATTTGCCATGCAATGTTTCTCACTGCCATCAATAGTTCATCCAATTATTATAATCAACATTTGATTACTTGTAGTACTATATGAGTGGTTTACACTGTGGTCTGCAAATTCAGTACCTTTTATGTGGGAAAAACATATTTTCTTCCCAATACAACCAATATCTTTGTATTTTATTGACTTTAGTTGGAAAACGTATAATGAATCATTTGGACAGACAAAAGCTTGCCATTTCTGGAAGTAGTAAACATGCTGTTTGATGTAAACTGTTACTGTAAGTGCGTTGTTACTGCAGGAGCTACAGGGATACACCCTACCACACTGATATGCCCATTCACTAACTTTGACATGAATGCAAAGACACATTAATTACTTAAGTTTATGAAGCATATGAAAAATCTACAATATCCATTTCTAGTCTGTGCTATGATCTGCTGGTCAGAATTCAGAGCTGTAGGTAGTTTGATTTCCAGGATGAGCAGGAAATACCCACGGTCTCAGAGGCATTATTAAGTTGATGTATAAAACAGAGACTTTGTGCTGGCTAGAGTGGTGCACATTTTCCTTTTCTGTGACATCACTGTCATTTAAGGCAACAGCGTACTGTCAAGCTTTGAACTCCCAGTGTCTGTGTAACCACATACATCCTGCTGATCCTGAGACCCAATCAGACTCAGTACAATACAGTGTAGAATAGCTATCCTACTGACCTAATGTACATTTATGTCCCTTCATACTGATATTCTACACCTCACTTTTTTCTCAGCCTAGTGCTCTGCTTGCATTTTAATCCAAGAATCAAGAATACCATATTGTCACCTTGCTTTGCATGCTGTTCTGCTTCATTTCGCATGACTTACATCAGCACACCTGCCTTCCTGTTTGAATTTTTAATGCATGCCTTGTGCAAGCCACATATGGTTCACAGCTGAACTTCAAGATGACTACCTTTAATAAAATGATTTTATCCTTGCATTAAGCTATTCTGTAATGCAAGCCTAGGTGAGTAGTGTCACAATTCGACTTACTCTGACATTGGCTGCTGAATAGCTATGTTAAACAAAAGGGAAAACTAAGGTATCAATACTCATAACATAAAACAACTGTTCCGAATCCTTTAACATGTTCAGAGAAAAAGTACTTGAAATATTTAAACACTTGAAATGTAACAATCTTAGCTGTGTGACTATTATAATAAAAAGAAACATAAGATGCTTTTGACAGCAATGGTCGAGGAGTGCATTATCATTCTGTATTTACCCTTGACACATTGTTTTCAATTTGTATTGGCGCAAGGCATACAAGATTTTAATCCGCATTAAGTCATAATATTAATCCTCATCTTTTCACTATATTTTTGTAGCACAGACACCTCACTAGCATCTCAAATAAAAGAGCACATGCAAATATTCACAAATGTTTGAAGAAGCGAAGAATTATATGCTTGCTTAGTGTACAAGAGCAACTCCCATTTAGTTTTGCTGATTAAGACAGGATTTGCTAAAACCTGGCCACCCTTTCTAATTGAATTCCTCTGTGTCTTGAAGTGAATGCAACAGCAAATGGAAACTTCAATAAAAGGAAAATCAATAATTAGCTCATAATCTGAAAGTTGATATTCTCCCTTTAAATCTCCGAAGACCTGACATTCTAAAAGCTCAAATATTACTGTGATTTCATCTCAGGGGTGGGGTAGCAGTTTTAATAGAAGTGAAGAAAGAAGCAAGCACATAGCATGCACAGCTCTCAGATTCTCATGAAAATCGAATATATTTGCCTGCTTTAAATCAGAAGCCAGTGTCCTTGCTGGCAAATGGGGGAATTGGCACTCTCAGCATGATGTATGGAATTAAAATGTGTTCAAGGGCATAGAATAATCTGTTTTAACAGTCTTAAAATTTAACCATTGTTAACAACCTTCAATAGAATAATAAATATAGGAATTAGAAGTTCTGAATGTAGTATTGCATTGCGATTTATTACATGTTCACTACTTATTTCCATGGAGCTATGTTCCTTCAGTGCTGCATAGTGAATACAGTCACTGCATGAGACCTCTGTCATAAATGAATATAGTGACCAGCAAGCCTCACCTTAAGGCAAGCCATGACCTGATATGAACACATCTGAATGTAGGACATCTACAACTTAATGTTTTTTTTTTTTATTTTATATTTGGGCAATATATTTTTGTCAACTAATGAAAATAGTAATCTGTGTATAATTTAAGCCACATGAGTCTTTCCTTTTTTTCTGTTTACCACCTTAAATGGATAAACCCAGTTTGAGTCTGGCAGTATATGGATTAAGGTTATGAGCTGTTAATGAGGGGCTTCATGTAGCTGAATATTTGATTTCCTCAACCTGTGTTTCCTTCTGTATGCTAGTAACTAACTGTTATTTTGAAAGTATCATATTTCATAATATTAGTTTATTTATACATTGGCAAATTTTAATTTGTAAATAACAGCTTTTTCCATTTCTTTATCGATAAAACATTAGTAACAACATAATCAGCCACAACAGCAAACACTGTGATGATCAATAGGGTTTCTAAAGTATAGGTCTGTCATGCCATCACCATGCACTAACACATATAGGTCCATAGGTTCATAGGTTCATAGGAGATTACTAAGCTAAAAGCCCTAGATCCCTTACAAGTCTAGCCATATTTACCCCAAGTAGCCCCAATCGTCAGTGGTTACGTGAGTGAAGTTCACAGAGATAAGAGTCTATGGTAGTTAATACTGACTCCCTTTGTCCAGGAGGAACATGGGCTCCATCTCAGGAGTAAATTTGCAGTCACCCATCCCTCCATTGATCTAAGTTGCATTTGAAGAGGGTCACAGATCGGCTCTGTTTCATGTGAATTGGAAGCTTGCTCCACAGAAGTGGCAGTCTCTGGGAAATGTATCTATCTCTCCAGCATGACCTGTTCATGCCAGAGACTAGGTTAAAATCCCTGGAGTGAGTGACACTCCTGCAGTCTGATTTATGAATGTGTCTCATTTCCATCAAGGCCAGGTCAGAGAGTGCCCTGTAAGCCAGTCAGAGGTCACCCCTTAGCAACCTGTAGGCGACAGAATACAGTGACAGGGTTTTCAGTCTTTCAACATAAGACTTGCTTTATGTACCCTATCATTTCTTTGTGAGAAACCTCTGTGGTCTCTCCAACCGTTGCAGCTGTTTGGTGAGGCCTATGTAAAAGGGAGCATTGTACTTAATTATTGGTCTGATGAAGGTCAAGTATAATGGGATTACTGCAACGGCTGGTGAGGCCTATGTAAAAGGGAGCATTGTACTTAATTATTGGTCTGATGAAGGTCAAGTATAATGGGATTATAACATCCTTAGAGCTAGAAGAAATGCCTTTACTTATAAGATGTGCCACACATTGAAGGATTTCCTTACTACTGTGGATACACGGTGGTCAAACTTCAGACTTCTATCAATCTGAGTATCCAGTACTCATACCACTGGGTCTACACATGGGGGTTGCTGTCTATAATGTAATTAGCAGGGATGTCAGCTTTTCCAAAGGGAATAACAATGCATTTTAGTTTTATTTTGCATTTAGCTTTAATCCATGGCTTTGGCACCAATAATTTGTCTGAGTTAACCCTGTCTGCAGTATATTAACATCAATAGAGGACTCAATACTTGTTCCTAATTTGCAATCATCAGCGAAATTGGTTAGCCAGAGACCACCCAAGTTTGCCTAGATTTCTGAGAAATAAATTCCGAGCAGTAAGGAGACCAGCAGAGAACCCTGTTCTATGCCACTGTTGACTGGTCTTTTGCTAGAGGTAAAGTCATCTACTTTGATAGTATGTGTCCTGTTGGTGAGCCAGATGGCTACCCATCTGATAATGTAGGGGTTAATTCCCAATTGTGAGAGTTTCTCTATGAAAACTGAATGGGGGATTGTGCTAAATGCCTTGGCTAGGTCAAGACAGGTGGTATGTACTGTCTTTCCCTCATCCAGAGCTTTGGCGACTTTCTTGAAAAAGTCAATCATGTTAAACAAGCATGATCTACCTTTAATGAATCTGAACTGTGTTGAGTCCAGAGTTTCAAGATTACCTATATCTTTGTTAATTAGGTCTGTAATAATTCTTCTCATGGCCTTGCAGCTGAGGCTAGTCAAGCTTATGGGCCTATAATTCCTGAGGTTGGTGGATGGATCCCATTTATGCAAAGGGATTACTGTTGCTGTCCTTCATTCCACTAGAACATAGCCATTTCTCAGGCTGTGGTTAAACAGGGATCCAAGTAGGCCTGCTAGGTCATGTTTTAAATTGTTTAAAAGGCAACCTGGGATGCTGTTTGGTTCCAGTAATGCCATGTATTTGGCCTTGGAGAGTGTCAAGATGACTTGAAATCTTGAGATAATAGGCTTAGGAATGGTAGTAGGTATACTTTGAGGGATGGTTAGAGGAGAAAATTAGGGTGAAGTTTTCTTCAAATCTGTCAGCTAGCAGTGTGGTTATTTCCTCCAGTTGAAGATGGCTGGTTTCATCCACAACCAGTTCATCACATAGCCAGATACTCCCTTTTAAAATGTGGATGTAGGTAAAGAGTGGTTTGTGATTATCCCAGCTAGAGAGGGTACTTTTGATTTATTATTAGCTTTGGAGGACTTAACAAGTTCTGTAATTTGTTTATTTAAGCCAGAGAGGGATTTCTTCCTCTGCTGAGCCAGTTCCCTCTTGTTCTTGGAAATTAGTTTATTTCTCTTTTTGTGTAGCCTGCTTATAATAGGGGTCCACCAGGATGGTTGTTTTATTTGGCAAGATCTGGTTTTAATCTTGTCAGGTACTGGAAATTTTGTACAACAGTTTAAGTGGTTATGCAGTGCATTTTTGTAAACCTCTGCATAGGACTCCATGTTAGCTGCATTAGAGGGGGCTTTGAAACTTCTTATAGCATCGGCTAGTAGGAGGTAATTTGTCTTAGAAAGATTCTTAAGCATTTTTGAGTTTGATGGGGTATGTCTTCTTATAACATATGTGGATATGGGTTCTTACATCTATTCTATCTACTCTTATTTACCCTTACCATAACCTAAAGTCTCTAAGATCTGCACACAAACTTCTTGCAAATATTGACAAAGCAAACAACAAGGCTGGAGATTCCCTCTTCTCTAATACTGTTGGAAAACACTGGAACCTACTTCCCTCTGAACTATCTACAATTCCCTCCACAACTCTATTTAAAAAGAAACTTAAGCTCTTCCTCAAAACACAGTGGTTGTGCCCCTGTACTAATCCTGACTGACTATCTAGCTCCTGATACACGACTCAATCCTTACCTTTAGAACCCTGCATATACTTCATCCTAACATCTAACGATCTATTTCTCCATCATAGTATTAATTACTACTAAAAAAAAAAAAATGTTTTACTACTAGATGTATTACATGTACATTATGCTATTATTCTTTCTGAATGTCTACTTGAGACAGTACTTGTACAAATCAAGCCTAATTTACTGCATTTTTATACTTTATTAATATGTGAACAGTTATTATCTTTTTTCTTTATCTTTTTTTCTCTTTTACTGTAAATGTATCTGCATTTTAAACATGTGTTTCTTTGATGTGAATTTATTTTTTAACTGTTTGGAGCTTATCTCCCTGGGCCTCTACTGAAAATGGACATATATCCAGCTAGACTAGCCCGGTCAACAAATGTAAAATAAAATAAATAAATAAATAATCACATTGAACAAGACTGATTTATGGTCCGATCTTACCAGGGAGGACATCACACAGGTGGTGGTGGGGGGGGGGGGGGGTGTCAGTGCTCTCCCATACTGTGTCCAAAACATTTGAGCCCCTTGTGGGTATGCTGACTAGCTGTTCCAGACCATTTGCAACGGCAAAGTCCAGGAACCTCTGAGCCAGCATCTTTGTGGTCATGTATGTTTCCAGGTTGATGGTAGGATAATTAGGATCACCCATAGCAAGGCATTGGGCTGTATGGCAAGTGACTCCAGTAAGTCCATGTGTGCGATATGCTTTTCCTGTTTCATGGCAGGAGACCTATAGCTAACTATGATGTGTTAATGGGCTTTGCCTATAGTTAATTGGACATAGAGTAGCTCAAGAGAGTCATACTGTTTGACCAGTCTCAAGGTGTACTTATCCTTAATGAAGATGGATGCACTCCTCCTTTGGTTCTTTCACACTCAGTTTGTGGTCTGAGCATATGGAAGCATTGCAGTGCTGGAAGGGCAGGGTGCTTTCCATGCCTTTGAACCATGTCTCTGTGACTGCACAGACATCAGCATGTTCCAACGTGTGGAGTGCTTCCAGGGAGTGCAGTTTCTTGTTTAGACACTTAGTGTTTAGCAGAAATACTTTTGTTTATCTAGAGAGGATTTTATTATGCTGGGAGTTTAGTTATTTTAACGTTGCCTAAAAATGGCATAAAAGAGATGTCTAATACCTTTGCCAGTATCTGAAAGCCTAGAGGAGACAGGTGCTGACCATCTCTGGCAAAGCAGCCTGGCCTAGCGACCATGTCTTCCCAAGCTGACAGATATTGGACCTTCTTGGACTGACACCAGATGCTAAGCTAATTGTTAAAGTCAATCATTTTTTTGTTTGTATTGTGACATCATCCTTGGAGAAGGTAGAATGGTGCTTAAGACTAAGCTTACAACTGCCTGTGACACATAGTCTGAGAGCTCAGTCATGTTTCTCCTCATACAGTCCAGTGAAGTACAGCTCAAGTCATTCACCCTCACATGCACTATAACGAAGTCATACCAGTACTTGTGGTTGAGTGACGTGAGTGACTTGACGGATACTGGTACCTAACAGGCAGCTAACTGTAACACACTCCTTATTCAGCCTGGTGAAGGCAACATCCATATGTCTCACTTATGACCAATACATTAGGTTTTGTGGTTTTACACCTTATAGGCTTATTTGTAAAGACACTGATGTATGTGTTATTATGTGTTGTGGTTGTTTTTTGCATTGTTGTGTGTGTAAGTGATTTCCATTTGGGAGGCCTCTGATCTTTTGGTAAGTTATTAGTGATCACCTCCACAGATGTGGGTTTATGAATCTTATCCTTATTTAGTGTGGGAACCTGTTTGGCTTTCAATTTGTCTTTATCTGAAAGTCTTGCCTCCAGTTTCATTATGTAACTACATTTGTCACATAAAATATCTGTTTGTTTCAGGAGTAAGTGGTTGTCAGTTTATATGAGGCAATTGCTACATTGCCTCAGGATGTTCATGAATATCAGGCTTGCCAGAAAGATGATGGGAAATTGCCCATCTATGATAGCAGGCTCTTACTGTATGTTTTATTAGGGAAGAGAATGGGGGCATTTGAGAGGACTGTGCTGGTAGCGCCAGGATTACAAAAGAGCCCTACACTTTGTGTATCCTAAGGTTGGTCAATAAGGAAATGATGCTTAGTGCGCAACTGAGGTGCTCCTAGTGAGGCAGAAAAGCTTGGAAAGGGTTCAGTGACAATAGTTTATGGAAAAAAACAAGCGTATAGGCTTTTGCATCTGTAAAATCTATACATTTTTCTATCTGAAAACCTTCATTCTATAGAAAAATGCATAATTTTTCCAAAAGAGAAGGTAGAAAAAGAGGCAAGGGACAGGTGAAAAGGAAGAAATCAAAACTGAACATGGAAGGATTAAAGAACATTACTGTTATAAAAAGGAAGAGAAAGTCAGATGTTGACTGCATGGCTCAAGCTGTGGATTTCCAATACAAGCTAGATGAGAATTTAATACACAATGAAAACAGTGGAATTAATATGACTAATGGTGATGAAAATCTATCCTTCATAACAACTGACAGAGCAGATATTACTGTATTACAAGCTGAAGATTCTTCAGAGCTGGCTAGCAAAAATATTCTTGTAACGAGATTCAATTATTAGAGGAACTGATTCTTATATTTGCAGAGAAGATAATGAACATTGGATAGTGTTATGCTTCCCAGGAGAAAAAATAGATAATGTGAGACAATCCTTTGAATGTCTTAATGTAAGGAAGTATGGATCTGTTTTTATTCATGTTGGTACAAGTGATGTAATCCGCAAGGATTCTTTGACTGCTAGTAGGGAACTGACAGCCCTGTTAGATAGTATAGCTTGTACTGGTATTAGGACATATTTTTCACAAATCAACTATAGAAAGGATAGTCAGGTCACTGTGAATGAAAAGATTTTTCAGGTAAATACCTACATGGAAAAAATGTCCTGCTTTAAAATATGGAAATGTGTAGAGGATCCAAGCCTGGTTTTGGGCACACGTGTTCAGACAGGATGGAGTTCATTTGTCAAGATCAGGGAAGATAATTTTTGCAGTAGATATTTTGGAATATTTGACAAACACTAGGCAGGATTTTTGCCAGGTCGAAAATTTAACAGTTCACAGATAGCAACATCTGATGCATCTCTGATGATTGTTAATGCTAGGGGCATTAATAATAAAGTTTTTTTACTGGAAATTTTACTACATTCCCACAATATTGATGCTGTTATTGTTTGTGAAACATGGTTAAAAAACAATCACTGGAACCCAGTTCTGTTAGGGTATAAATGTTTTTACTGTAACAGACATTCTAAGAAAAAAATCAGGTGGAGGTGTTATGATAGGGATTAAAGATAATTATGACACCTGTCATTATTACATGTTTGATGATAACACCAATACTATAGACTATGTAACACTGACAATAAAGTCAACCCTGGAACATATAACAATTGTTGGACCACCAAAGTCAAGTGCAGATGATGTAGAGGAATTCATACATTTCTTGTATGAAACATAGGAGTAAAGAATAATATTAGCTGGGGAGTTAAATTTACCAGAGACATACTGGAATAAAATTGATTCAACAACATTAGTAAGAAAATTATTCACATCTTTTATTTAGGGACAACAGTTGCTTTAGATTGTAAAAAAAAATATCAATTGATGGAGCACACTAGACATTGTTTGTGTTCCTAAAGAAACTACTGTTATTTCAAGTCAAGTTTTACCACCATTGATGTGCAGTGATCATGGGTTTATGAAGGTTAATTTCTTGCTAGAAAATTCTGCCAAACTAAAATCTAATCCAATGCACAGAAGGTTAATTACAGATTTATGGAAGCAAAACAGTCACATGTAAAGCTAACTGGAGTGGGGTGTTCAGTGGAAAACTGCAGATGGAATGTGGAAAGTTTTGAAAGAGAAATTGTTTGAGTACACAAAATCCAAAAAAATGTTTAGCATCAGGATCTAGGCATACAACATCAGGGGGATATATGTCCATAAGAACAAGGTATCTGATTAAGATGAGAGACAAAAAATATAAGAAATGAATGAGAGATCGAACTACAAATTTGAAAACTGAAACAGACAACCTGGACAAATAGATTAAGTGCACTGTGAGACAAGATCAAGGAAAATTTAAAGAAAATTTATATAAAGATATTCAGCATAATAGAAAACCTTTTTATACGTACATAAAATGTGGAAGGAGTAAAGACACAAATTGATAAACTGTGTGCTAATTCTAAAATTTATTCTCAGACACAACAAATTACAGAAATATTTCCAAAATCTTTTGCAAAACAGTTTAGCTCCACAAAATGGGTAATAAGTTGTTCTACTGACATCCAGTTAACCCTAGATACAGGAATCAAATTAGATTATATTGAGAAAGAACTGCGCAAACTGGATCCAAACAAAGCACAGGGAGGAGAGGGAATTAGTAACAATGACCTAAGAACACTTCAGCAAGATTTTACGATACCATTATATTTATTATTCACTAAGTCATATAAATATGGGCAGATTCCTCAAGATTGGAGACATGCGTAATTTAACTATGTCTCCAACAGAAAGGGGAGTAGGACAAACTCAGACTCATATAGACCCTTAAGTTTACTTTCATGCTGTGGAAAAATAATGAGGAAGGTAATATTTGATAAGTTATGTCAGAACTAGGATATGTTAGGACTTGAAACCATATATCAGCATGCATATTTTGAAAACAGATCTATTACCACCTATAGCATGATGTACTATAACAATATAAACAGCTATGAATGAAAAATTGTGCTGTGATGTAATTTATATAGATTTAACTTCAGCATTTGACGGGATCATACACAAAAAAACCTGATCAATAAATTAGTACAGCTAGGTATTGATGTACTCTTGATAAGAAGGATAGCTGCATGGCTTACAAATAGGATACAGCAAATATCATACAGCAACTGGACAGGTAAAATCCTTGGTAACAGTCCCACAGGGCTCTGTCCTAGGCCCTTACTTGTTTAGATTGTATCTTTCAGATCTAACATCTTCATCTGAGGTGCTCAACAGTCTATATGCAGATGACCAGAAATTGGGTAAACTGATTACATGTGTTACAGATAAGGCATGTCTGCAAAATAACTTGACTAAATTGACCATTTGGGCACAGGAGAATAATATGCTGATACTAGCATTAAAAACTATGCATATGAGATTTGGGAGACATAAATTGAAAGGTGAATATTTAATACAGCACACAGTGATTGAAACTGTAGACTCATTTATAACTACTTGGATATATGGTACATTCAGCCATGATTTTCTCTAATCATATCAACCAATTGGTTAATGATAGTTATAGAACTATAGGTTGTATAAAAAGATTTATAAAGTCTAGAAAAACAAAAATGATGAAACAAACTTGAGTACTGAATAACAATATGGAAACTCTATAAGAAAACAAGCATGAGTAAACTGGAAATAGTATAGTAGAAATATACCAACGGCATCAATAGATGTGAAAATTTAAGTTAATATGAAAGACTATAGTACCTGAATGTGTACAATGTCTCATATATACCTAAGAGGAGATTTTATTCAAGTATATAGAGGATTTAGAGACAACCACCTCTGAGAATGTTTAGTGTTATCAAAAAGAACTAGAGAATCAGACTATCAAATTACGTTAAAGCAATTACTGGTTTAGATATTTTTAAGAACAGGCTGGGCACTTATTATGGGAACAAGTGTTATGGTGGATTGATGTATTTGCAAGCCTCTAGGGCTTTTAATGTCAATGCTTAAAATATTTGTATGTATGTATGCATACAAGAGCACTGTTAACCACTGCAGCATGAAGAGCAGTACCATGCAAATGTGAGGCTTAAAAAGAGAAACAAGTTTTAAGCGAATTACCAATTAGAAAACACACAATAAGCCTTCCACCAATAATCCCCAACATAGACAAGTTAGATCAGCATACTTCTGCCACAATAGTACAGAAAAACATATTCTTAATGTAGAATAGCTGGTTTGGAGCACAAGTGTAACAAGATCACACAGACTACCTACAACAGCCCTAGAACTGACAGATACAATGTATCACAGTGCAATTAACTTCTTAAAGCATACAGTGCAATTAATGTCTTAAAGCAGCAGTAGACAACACAGTTTTTTTGAAACTGCTACAATACAGTTACAGTATATAAGGGAAGTGCAAAAAGATACTTAGAGCCCTTTTGTGAGCTTCCCAGATGAGATAGATCAGATAAACACCTGCTGCCACTAGAGGAATAATCCCATTCCTCATAATATAAAAGCACAGTAAAGAAGTATCCTGTGTGAAATGCTACCACAAACAAACTTAAAAGATACAAACTACTACCACAGTCAAACTTAAAGGTACAGATACAGTAGTATACTTTAAACAGCTTATAAAAGTATGATTATTCAATAAACATCTTTGTTTTGTATACATGAGACAAGAGACACTCAAAAGTAAAGAATTTATAAAGGCACTAAACACAAGATGAGCTGAATAATAAGCCCTCCAGCCAATAAAACTACATGCAGACATCTCAAGAGTTTCCCCAACCTAAACAGACCAATATACCTCCTAGTACACTAGATGGAAAATCGACTGACATCTTGATGTAAAAACAAGTGCTTGCTAGAGTGTAAAAATACACTTCTTTATCCAACGGCTAGCTCGATGATGAATTCAGAACAAGTAAATCAGTAAAACAGGCAATGATATGCAAAATGCACTTTTTCACTATAAGAGCAAAAAAATCAAAATATCACAGCAGTGTAGAAAAGGAGGAACTTATTAAGCTCAATTTCCAGTAGAGGTGGACAGCTTAAAATCACAAAGTTTAAAAAGCAGATCAAGGAAGGTGAGGGTGGTTGGAAAAAACTAGCAAGGAATCACTACCAGCGCTTTAGCTTATGCAGGCTTGATATCTTTTCAGAAAAAGACATAGGCCCAGAAAGTCACTGTGCATTTAAGTATCACTCAGGCAATTTAATTACTAATGAAAAAATGTGAAAGCAGTTTTATCACTAACAGACAAGAAAATGTAGGTTTACTTTCCTCATCCAGCAGGGAATCACCAGCAGTGCTTTTGTTTATGCAGGCTTGAAATCTTTTCAGAAAAAGACTAACAAAACTGCACTTAGTACATTCTACTTGTTTAATGACTCAGCAAGAGCCAAAAATTCAATATAAAAGGTAAAAAATCCAAATTAATCCTGCAGTTTACTACAAAAGAAGAGCTAAGAATTGCAGCAGCTGTGTATAGCATTATCTCTCCTATTGTCTTTTGGTATCTTGGGATTCTGCTTGCAGTCATCCATATTTATCAAAATAGGATACCTTCTAATATATCTTTGCAGAACTTGTATGGCTATGGATTCTGGCAATGACCAGCATGATGCTATGTATAGCCACAGTATGACTGACACCTGGAATATCCAAAATTTCTGACTCTGGATCAAGCCAACTTCTGGAGAAAGGAGTGAATACCTAAAATCCAGGTCAGAGTTGATATTGTGAGACTTGTATATTATACTGAGGTGACTCTTTCTTTTATGTAATTCAGAAGGGGTTTAACCTGCTTATATTCCCAAAATATATGTGCTTCCTTAGATGTGATCCCTTGACAGCAGTGACAACGTTCAGACTGGCAACATCATTTCTCCATTAACTTTAACAGGGTCCAGTATCCTTTATATACTAGCCATAATTTATGTAGCAGGAGCATTTTAGAAAGCAACCACAAAATATAATAGTGTTTTAGCAAATAAGTGTTGCTTTTATCAACACCAAGTATAAAAGAATGCACTTGTACAATCCTGCAGCATCCAGCATCAAATGGCTGGGAGAAAAGCAGATAGCAGTTTTCCAAACTTCTGACAGTTATGCAAATAGCAGAGGTGCATATTTTCTCAGGCAATTACATTTCCATTGGCTGCTATTTGCTTCAAATCAATGGGGAGGGGGTTGCAGGAAGCAACTGAATGAGTGGGGCTAATGGAAATGGGGTGAGGTTGTATCATGACAGGACAAAGACCATTACCAGTGATCAAATAACAAATGGGGCAGTTACTTTCATCCACAGACTGCTTCAGTGCCCATTCAATATAGACAATTTATACACTATATATACCTCTTCCTTTAAATACATCCTAAGTATCCAAGAACCCACTGAAATAAGTGTGGAGGAAGTAAAAGAATTATGTGGGGGCAGCACCCAGAAGACATTGAGTTTAAGGTGCTCTGAGGTACTTCTTATGAACTTTTTTTAATAACATTTTCTTCCAATGATGGCCTGAAGGAACATCATAATAAAAAACGAAAATTCAATCTTATTTTTTTTTCTTTCAGTGATGAATAAGTCATATTTCAAGCTTAATGTTCAAAGCTAATAAAATAGTAATTCCTACTAAAATAAGATGGCAAATGCTTGCAAGGATATAGAAATTCTATCCAGAAATAGTGTTCACCTCCCTACTTACCTGCCACGCAAAAAAAAATAGTTACCTTTTGTGTACCCCGGTAGGGTAAGATTGTGATGAAACAAATGGCCACAGGAATATATTATACAGCTGTGGGTCTATGGAAAGAAACAGAATCACCTAGTGAAAATCTATATACAGAGAAGGAGATGTGCAAATTCCACAAAAAAAGAACCACAGCCAAAACCTCAAATAACCATCTGCCATGAGACAGCAGTGCTACTTGTTGCAGCGTTATACCAATAATGTGTTTTCAGGTGTTATAACTTACATATGGCCCATACTGCAATGGCCCAAGCAACAGCCACCATATCCAGCCATTAAAGCCACTTTTATTGACTGTGTAAAACTTAGATATCACACTGTAATAAAATAAAAATAATTGCCCACAGCAATTTAACAGTCACTCAGACATGCACATAAACGATAAAAGCCACTTATGTAACTGTGACTGTAATAGCAGAAGTTTGATTGTAACCAGACGAATGAATGAACAGATCAATAACTGCCAAGAAGAATGTGTTTTCCTTACTAATGATGCTAGTTCTGTCTGAATACAGTGTGCAACCTGTTGGAGCCTCCGATCTTAACTCTCAGCCTCTTAGCTCAAAATCAAGGAGAAAGCTAAAAAAATAATGGGGGACAAAGGACTAAAATCATGGAAAGATATTGCCTTAACTTAGAAAGTGGCAATAACAACAGAATTTAAATTACTATCCTTTTCTATTCTGAAAGTGAAGTCTGAAAAACATAAAACATCTATCACGATTTACTGACTGCAATCCTCACTGATTAATCAGAAAAATAAACACAAACATTACTAAGAATAGAACAGAATATGAGGCAAAACACAAATATTCTGCAACATCAGAGACAGCTGAAAGCACCCATGCCCCTACAATATATTGCTTGACTGACTTTACAGCGAAGAGCTTTGTCTATGATCAAATGAATGAATCAATACACAAATAAAGTACAGAAAAGCGTCTTCTTAGCTAACATACTTTCAGAACACAGTGCCAAACCCTCTTTACTCCCCCAGGACCTCTCAATGTCTTAGCTCAAGAATCAAGGAGAAAGTTAAACAATGGAAAACAAAATCATCAGAATCAGGGAAATATTATGACTTTTTTCTCAAAGAATAGGTGAAGAACCAGAAGAACACCAAGCTAGATGAAATGGTTGATTTTGAAACAATGGTGGCATTTAAAAATGCATGAGGAAGATATAAGGTAATTTTAAATAGTGGCAAGAGATAAGAAACTTCCATTTAAACAAATTGAACTTTAATCTCAAACTAGCACATTGGGCAAGGTTGAAGCCCTTATCTGATACTGTGATTCTTTCTCCACACCTTTAGGTAAGCAGCACAGATAAGCAGAGATAAGTAAGAATAGGTCTTAATAATTCACCTGATTTGTTAGAGAAAAATAAATTTTACAAAGGACAGTTGAAAGCATCTGTAAACCACATACTTGATTTGTCACGTAAAATAAAAATCCTTACTTGTTAGCCTGCTACCTAAGTGGCATGCATAGTGCTAGTAAGAAAAAATGTATAGTTACTTAAAAAAAAAATAAATAAATACTTGCTCCGAACTCCTACTACTACTGAGCCATTGCTCTTTTCCTTCTTTCTTTTCACTTTCAGTCAGGAGTCGTCAATCACCTGAGACAACCTCAGCCATTGGAAACAGCTCCTAGACTCAGTACTTCACACAGCAGCAGAGTGAGCCACATTTCAAGTGCCACTTTCAAAAGGCCGTATGCTTGTTTCTGGTATGTGCATGAAAACACAGTACACAGCTGTAGCAGAGGTTGTGTGCTGAACAGCATGGGCACACCAGGGGATGGTCATTTCAGACAGAAGGAAGGAGAAGTGTACAGAAAGAGTCTACAATGCAGAAGTGTACAGAAAGAGTGCACAATATACACTTGTATATCCCTGCTGCCCATGAAATGCACCTTGACACACAATACAGCCTATGAACATTACCTGTGCAGCATTTGTCAAACTAATATCAACTTACATTACCAAGACCATTGTATAGCCATTAAAAATTATACCCAAATCTGCACTGTTGCTACTAACAAATATGACATTTAATGTAAGCTGGTTATTGCATATGCTGTCCAAATCGTACATTGGAGAGGGCGTTATTGTTCAGTAGAACACAAAGTCTGGACCAGTTCACAACAAATGCATACCACGTGTGTGTGTGTGTGTGTGTGTGTGTGTGTGTGTGTGTGTGTGTGTGTGTGTGTGTGTGTGTGTGTGTGTATCACTCAGTGTTCCACATATAGTAGTGGAGTTGTCAACACACTGGCCATACATGTGGAGTGCCACATGCAGGATAAGATACTGACATAGCTGCTTTATCCCAGGGCACTGTCTGAAAAGTGTGTAAGATTGGAGTAATTCACATTGTAGCAACCTGTTGTGATGATACACACACTTATTCTACTGTTGTACAGCCTACCATTGCTTGTCAATTGCTTATGTTGTGCTACCTTTTAGCATCAAGATACGATAGCCTATTGTTGTGAGCTATACTTGTGACTAACAAATATTGTTTAGATTAGGGCATAGAATGACTAGCAGATTGCAATAATCATTTTATGAAACCAACCTTATTTTAACCCAACAGTCATTTGCTTTGTATTTGAAACTGCCAGCGCTCTACCTATCAGTTGATCAATATCCTGATTGCAGCCCAGCACTGTAACACAGTGTGATAAAACCTTGACAATGAACAAAGCAACCCAACTTTGATTAATATCTCATTTGCTACAACAACAGCAAAATAGGGAAAGATGGGATTGAGCACCTTATTTTGGCTCAAATATCCTAGGGCAAACTGATAATGAAGTCCAGGATGTTAATGAATGAGAGCGGTTAACTGTTGCATAGTAACCATTGTACAGAAGTTTTTGGGTCATACAGTTCAATTTTTTATTTAAATATGTGTTTTTTTATGAATAAATAAGTTTTTTTTTAATATATTGCATGTCTGTTGGTTGCCTGAAATGTTTCTGTTGTTTTTTTTTCTCTACCTCATGAAAAGGGGAGGCAAGATACACACTCGATTGAGTCCTGTGCCTATTTTGAATGTATCTAATTCTGAGAAGGTAGACACAGGTACAAGGAGTTCATTTTCTTCATATGCAGCTCCTTGATTACTTTTGATCAGTTTTACTAGTATGGAATCACTGCCATCATAGTTTCTTACTGTGTTCCTTTAATAATTCAACATTTTTGTCTTATTTTCATCACGGTGGTGCAACTGCTGATTTGCTATACACAAGTAAAGGGATATGGAGTAAACCTTCTTTTTGTTGAGAGTGTGGGGGTTGCTGTCCTTCATATAAATACTTTCTGTTTTTTTTTTCAGCTGCACAAATCCTTGGCCAGTTTGTTTAATCCATATTTGAAAACTGAGCCTGCTAATGCATCTAGACATTAATCCTTGTATGTGTGGAAATGTCTTTGCTTCTAACAAGCTGGGTAATGCATTTCTGCGGAGCTCTAGCATCAGTACATATCATAGACTTTGCTATGGATAGATTTGTAGCTATCCAACATTCTGTTGCACCTGTGAATCTTATACTAGATTCAATGGATTATTGATAATGTAAATGAATGATGCATGTATTTGAATTCTGGCAATTCTAGCCAGAAATCTTAGTAAGAAGAAAATGTATTAAAGGAAGTATAACTAATTATTAGTTATAAATATAATTGCACTTGGAAAAATGGAAGATGAAAGTGAAAGTCCTATATAGAAAATACAAAAAGGGGCCCTTGTGGATAATATCTTGGAGCAACAAATCATTAACTAGTTATTAACCAAGAGCACCCCAGCACTACCAGGTTATACCTCATACCATGCCTTTTGGCACAAAACTTGGACCGAACCACAAAAGGAGGGGGAGTATCAATATTGTTCAAAGATACCCACACCTCCAGGTTGTTGGCACAGCACGAAGCATCAGAGACTATCCATGTGCAACTAACAGTGGGTAAAACTGCCTTCCAGTTTATAGCCTGCTATAGACCACCCTCCCAAACCCAGGAACCCCACTCGGCCTTCCTGAGAACACTGGAAAATATGAAGGTCTCTCCAAACACCATTATATTGGGCGACTTCAACTACCCAAACAGACTGGGAGCATTACTCTAGCTCCAACACCCTAGCCCAAAGGTTCCTAGAATTTATAAACTCAAATGCTATGGAACAACTTGTTACCACTCCCACAAGAGGGGAAAACATACTGGACCAGATCATCACCAACATGGGGACTCTATGCTCTAGACCAGAAGTGTATCCCTCACTGGTAAGATCAGACCATAAACTAATCTCACTGGATATTCACATCCCGACCCCAACCCCTGCCCAGAAAACCACAGTGAAAAACTTCTCTAAAGCAAATTTCACACTCCTCAAACTGAGGTGGAATCCTTCAAAGCCCCCGAGCCTGTGGAAAATACGTCCCAGACCGCAGAGTCCTTTATAAACGCATTCTATGAACACCTTCAGGAATGCATGGATCATGCAATCCCAAATAAAACCAAGACCCAATCCTCCAAAGGCAGACGTCCTGTCTGGTGGACCCCAGCCATAAACAAACTATACAATAGAAGGAGGAAGCTACTACATGATAGAGCAAAATCCCAAAAAGGGAAGGCATCTCTGATCAGTATTATCAAAAAACTACGAGCACTCATAAAATTGTCTAAGGCCAGCTTCGAGAGAAAAATTGCACAAGGCTTTCTTTAGTTATGTTAGGAACCTGGGTGGGAATTCCCAGATATGCTCAGAATTACTCCAAAATGACAAAAAATACATTGAACCCACAGACATTGCCAACATCCTAGCTGACAGGTTCAGCGCACACTTCTCCACCCCTCCCCACCAAAAGGGCAAATATCTATCCCAGCAGAGTGCTGCCCCCCTGACATCTCAGATGCTCAGGTAAGAGCCGCCCTCTCCAAAGCAAAAAACACAGCATCAATGGGACCAGACAGTGTCCCGGGCTGCGTCCTACATGAACTCCAAGAAGAGCTAAACCCAAACATAATGCTACTGTTCAATCTCAGCCTTACTACAGGATATGTACCCAAAGAGTGGCGTACAGAAACAGTGGTCCATCTCCACAAAGGTGGTGCCTCAACGGATCCTGGAAACTATCACCCCATAAGCCTGACTAGCTTGGTCTGCAAAGCTATGGAAAGGATCATCATGGACCTCATAAATAAAGATATTGGGGACCTACAGACACTGGATCCTACCCAGTTCGGCTTTGTTAAGGGCAGATCTTGCCTCTTAAACCTGGTCGATTTCTTTGAAACAGTCACCAAGGCCATTGACGAGGAGAAGGTGGTCCACACAGCCTACCTGGACCTCGCAAAAGCCTTCAATACAATACCCCACTCGGGCATTATAGATAAGCTCACCAGCTTAAATATAAACCCCTATGTCACTAGATGGGTTGCAAACTGGCTCAAGGACAGAACACACATGGTTAGAATTGTTGGAGCCATGTCAGACTCCAAACCAGTTAAAAGTGGCATCCCACAAGGCTCAGTCCTGGGACCTCTCTTGTTCGGTATATATTTCTTGGAGGTACAGGCCAACACGGAAGGACTGTGGCTGACCAAGTTCGCAGATGACTGCAAACTGGGCGCCATAATCGACTCTCCAACCGACACAAGCATCCTCCAAAAGGGCCTCATAGAAACAGACAACTGGTGCCAGAGCCATGGCCTCAAGCTAAATGCCAAAAAGTGTATAGTCATCCCCTTTGGCAAAAACAAAGTGCCCACAAATTACCATATAGGTGGTAATCCATTAAGTACAGAAGAAGTAATTAGGGACCTGGGGACTCAAGTTGATAGCAATCTCTCATTTGACAACCACATGGCCAAAGTGGTTAGAAAAACATTTTATATAGCCCACCTAATCATGAAGGGATTCACATCTAGATCAGGGGAGGTCATCGTGCCTCTTTACTCATTCCTCATCAGGCCCATAATTGAGTACAATGCCCCTTTTGGGATGTACCTTACCAGACACCTGCAGCAACTGGAAAGACCCCAAAAGTACCTCACCAAGAGGATCAAAGGTCTCAAACAGATGCCATATGCTGCCCGGTTAAAGAAACTCCAGCTCTACTCAGTGGCATACCGCATGCTCAGAGGCAATCTGTGCCTGACGTATAAAGCCATGTCTAACCCGGAATTAATGGACATGCTGCACCTCAGAAAATCCAAATCCCATCGAGCTACGCGCTCGAGAGACTTGAACCTCAGCACTGAAATAAATAGGACATGCTGGAGGGACAGATTCATAACCCAGAGGCTCCCTTCACTCTGGAATAAAATCCCAGTCTAGGTTAGGCAGAGTCCCTCATTGACTCTCTTCAAGAGGAATCTTGATGAGTGGATGGGAGATCGTAGGTTTACCCTGGGTATCACTTCTGTGTCACTGTTAGACAGAGGCACAGTATACTAACCTCGAAAAAGGGCATAGCAAAATTAATTTAAAATGGGTGGCAAAAGCCAAACACACTCTGGCTAGGCTTATAAATGCCCTAGGGCAGATAGTCTAGTATGAACCTATGAACCTATGAACTGCTCTTGAAAATGAAACAGATAAAATATCTGTTGTGATGTGTGCAATAATGCTTTGTTGTACAGGATGGTGAACTAAGTGTTGTTGACAACAATTTATCCAGGCTGAATTTATCTACACACAAATTATTTTAAAAGCTATACAAGTCATTGCACAAACATCTGCTCCTGTATGAACAGTTTATAAAGACCATTTGGATGTACTTTATTCATGAATGCAAGTAGATTACCAGAGAAAACTCCCTCCCTACATAATTTTATAACTAACTTCATTACATATCTTGAATTCCTTGCAAATCTTTATTTACTGAAATGAAAGAACACTAAACTTCTTACAATAATGTTTCCCTTCTGCAGTATCATTCTATTTACTTCTGCAAGATTTTACAGCTGGAACAACTGTATAGACTTTTAATTGTTGATGTAAATATTTTAATGGAGGGTCTGTATTATATCCTCGAATGCTTAAAAAAGCGAACACTGATTGATCAAACTTATTTTCACGAAACTGCAAAATATCGAAGCAGCAAAAACTGGAATTTTTTCCTAGGGAAAGAATTTGGTTGTCCGTTTTTGTTGCTTCGGTATTTTCAGTGTTATGGTGGAAAGTTACCGGTCGGATTTAGGTAAGTGTGCGATTGTGTGGATGTGAGTGTTAGGGTGATTTAGGTGAGTTAGGGTTAGGGCTTGGGTTAGGTGTGTGTGCGATTGAGTGGACATGAGGGTTAGGGCAGATGTAAGTGAGTTAGGGTTAGGGAGCGGGAGAGGTGAGTGTGCGATAGTGACAGACCTTAGGGTTAGGGTTTGGGTTAAGGTAAGTGGGTAGTTAGTGGTGTGTGCATAGTTTAGTGTAGGGTTAGGTATCAGATTTTAGGTGTATGTGTGTGGATTTCTGTTTGTTTGGTGTGCTTGTGTTCTGTATATGTGTTTTGGATCATCGCTGATCTGACAGTTCGAGATTGTAAGCTTTCGGTTAAGTTAGGTCGATCAATCAGCTTTCGCTTTTTTAAGCGTTCAATGATATAATATAGACCCAAATGTACTGTGGTGGACTTTTTCTCCTGGGCTTCTGCTAAAAATGGGGTCTGCCCAGTCGGACATTCCTAGTCAACAAAGACAAATTAATAAATAAAAATAAATATTTTTGGCAGCAAATGACTCTGATAGTCAGAACAATTTATATTCTACTAACTGTGTACATAAATGAAATAAGCTGGGCAAGTCATGGAATGTACATTTATGTAATTCAAAACAATCTTTAAATGTAATTTTGCTTAAAGAGAGAATGCTTGCTGCATACGACAAAATGAAATATTTACTAACCAATATATTTATCTCATGAAATAAAGAAATAGTTTTAAGCTACTCTATTTTTTCTTTGTAAGTGATAAAAAGCATGCAATCCGGGATGGGCTAGTGCCCCTCTCAGGATTAGTTCTTTCCTTTGTACATTTGAATACCTAGAAGGGCTTTGGCACCCTCTCACAACCATGAACAGGATAAAGCTTATGACAGCATTCATGTTTCAAAAGTAATATTATTGACTGACTTAGTAGTTATGCATTATTTATGGTCACTGGAATAATTTAAAGGTGCACATGATTTTTTTATCTTTGTGAATGCAAATGAGCCATTTGTTGTGCAAAAGAAATGTTTGCATCTTGGAAATACCGAGATTCTTATTTTTACGGGATGTTTCATTGCCATAAAACAACAAACTATAATGGATAGAAAACAGCTTCTGACGAATTTCTGGAGAGCTCTACTGCAAAGTTATTAATGTTGTAAGTAGGGTTCAAGTTTCTTCTTTAACTAATGCAGTAAGGACTCGGATATATGTTGTATTACATGGTTTGGTGCTAGGAGGAAGGAATTAATACACTTCTTTACAGAGACTCTAGCAAGGATTCTGAAGAATTATCACTCTGATCATTATTTGAGCAATGACGGATTACGCAGTAGTACAATGGCAATAATGAAATATTGTGCAACATGATAAAACTGCACTGAACAAGATCTCATTAGAGTTAAATTATCATGTCTCTGACTGCAACACAGCAGTGCAAGTCCTTTCCATACTACAGTTTATCCCATGCAGTGTAGCCACACAGGTACATTCACACAGGCACATACAGATAGAAACAAAGACAAACGCACACACACACACACACACACACACACACACACACACACACACACACACACACACACACACACACACACAGACACTTCACAGTATGTACCCATAGTGAATGGGCGTATGCAGTCAAAAGATGGAGTATATATATATATATATATATATATATATAGATATATATATATATATATATATATATATATATATATATATATATATATACATATATATACATATATATACATATATATACATACACATTTTGTTTTTGTTTTGCTTTCTTACCCAAACAGTGCAGTGAATGACTCTACCATGCCATGAATATTTCCAAGAAAGAATATAAGGCTAAAACCTAGACTGTTGCATTTGCATTTAAGACCACTGTAGTTTACAGACTGGTGCCATTGCAATCATTGTAATACTCCTGTGGTCTTTTAATTGTTCAGGCATAATGCACTGTGAAAATTTGCACAGGACAGGTTAGCACAGTGTATTATATATTTCTGAATCCCTTGACTTGTATGTTTAAAAGAATCATTGGAATTTAAAAGCATTTGGGATATGTGAACATATTACATATCTGAGTACATGTCAGAGATATGTAAATTAAAAAACACTGTTGGATTCAATATAAAGTAAACACGACACTGTTAGACTGGTTATAGGTGATTATATGTAGAGATAAAATAAAATATTTAACCTCAGATTAAGCATGAAAAATTGTTATGCCTATGGATGCCACAGCAAAAAATGCCACAAGGCTTGCAGAAGGGAAATGGTCAGGTATTCTTTTAACAAAGTAGCAAGTAAATCTATCCTATAAGCTCTAATGTTTATGTTGTGACACAATTTCATGTTTCTCAGCTAACCATAGTCTGAAACTAAAGATATATTGAAGACGCCATAAGACGGAGTATATTGACAGGGCATGTAAATAGCAGACTGACCCAATATAAAACACAAAAGAAGATAAAAAAACAGATGTCAAAAAAGTACTTAGCATAGATGAATGTCAGAATCACAATGTGCAACTGATGAAGAATACGCATTGCAAGATATTTGACAAATGAAAATTTACAAGCTGATATCTGATCATCACAAAGACACGTGAGTCACACCAGAAGGATTAGAAATGAAACTGAGGATGAAAACTAATACATTTGCTGGGCATGCTCTGTACTCATATAATGTTGCTAAGGCCTGGAACTCCTTACCTATAGCAATCAGGTAACACACTTATCACAGTCCTTTAAAACCATGCTGAAATACTTTCTTGTCTAAATCTAACTGTTCTTATTCAATCCCAGGATAAACTATATACTTAGATATGACCTAGTACCTAGTCATACCTTACACCTCCTAACTACGCCTTTTCTCACTTCACAACTTCATTTAGATTCTATCTAAATTTGCCATAACTCTTGTTTTTTGCTTTTTTTTTCTCACTTCACATTGCAAATCTTGTTCATTTTATACTGACTTGTGTTTAATATTTCTAAACTGGATCAAATTTTTTCTAAATATTAAATTATTCTCATGTAAATTGTGTCTCTTTTATAAACAATGTTATCACATTGTGTCGAATTTGGAATAGTTATTTGAAATGTAGATGCATTTGTATTATTTTTGAAGTTTATAAAATTATTTTTCTTAAATGTTTTTGTATAACTTTGAAGCTTTTCTCACCAGGCTTCCAGTGAAAATGGACTCCTACCTAGTCAGACTTTCCAAGTAATCAAATATCAATAACTAAATTACTAAGGTGACACTGGATAATAGTTCTGCAATAAATATAATTTCAGAGAAAGATTAGGCAAATGGCTCACATGAGGTTTGGCAACAAACCAAGTTGTCCAGGGACATCTTCAAGAGGGGTTAGATTGGTATTAGTGGGAGTTAGGTGGGCTGGGGAGATGAAAGGGTTAAATGGAGGGACACATTTTGGTGTGAACTTGCTACAGGCAGGTAGTATGCCCAAGACAACCAGGGGGTAGTGTTGTGTGTGGAAGTAGGCTTTGGATGGAACCTGGTAAGTTAGAGTAGCCATATGGTCAAGCGTTTTATTTATTTATTTAGTTAGTTAATTAGTTATTTTCTTTCCCTTTCTGTATGGCTTCAGAGGCTAATTTTGCTTAGTCATGGGTTACTTGTTGGTTCTGAGGGAAGTTCAAGGGGTGAGCCACTTTAATTAACTTTATTACTGGTTGTGGGTTACTCGTTGTGTTACTGACTAGTGGTGCAGCTCATGGGGACCTTGTGAGAATGAGCTATGTTTCATAATTTGGCTGGGGCTGTCTGCCTAAGCCAGGAAGACTTTGACTTTGTTCTTCTTATTGGAGTTGCCAGGCTGTGCTGAGAGGATTCATGGTGCTCACACCTCTCAGCTGTTCAGATTTCGGCAGAGTGTCCATTTTTTTTTTTTTTGACAGATTCCTTGCACTATGATGGTGCTTTCCCAGTCAAAGCCTGGGAGTGGGGAATTTGAGTGTGGTGGGATGGATTAGTTATATTTATGGTTGTCTCAGTCATCCTTGTCAATCCAGACTGCTTGCCTCAGTATCTGGGAATTCTGGCTCTTAGCGTCACTTCTTCACCCATGTAGAGCAGCAGGGATGTTGTGCTTTGGTTCATGGGTTTGAGGCAGGCCTTCATTGCTATTATTACAGAGTGCATTCATGACTGTATCAGTAAGAGAAAATCAAAGCTCATATGGCCTGCAACCTGAACACACAAAATAAATGACCCACACAATAAATAATTACTTAGTGCACAAGCTTAGGTGCACACTAATTTTGGTTCAGGTATTTACAACCAAAGTAATCCCTCGAAGGGCTTCACAAGTCATTTAAACTTCAGAGAAATTATGTAAATAAGACTGACAATGAAGGAATCATGCTGTTAAATATCAGATGAGCTGCTTAGCATCAGTTGAAAATCAAGTTACGAATGCAGTTATGGCATAGCATTACAGTGTACTCGCTTCCCGGTAAAAACGTCCATCGAAGCTATGGAGTTTTCATTTCTGGTCTGAAGAGAGTGTTTTTGTGGCAGTTTCTCTTAAGTGACGTCAGTAGTGAGGAGAGTTTGGTTCGCTCTGGTGTTTTTGTGGTTGTGTTGTCTGCAGCTGTAATTTTGCTAGAGTCCATAGGGTGGCTTGGTTCACCAAAAAAAAAAAAAAAAGTTCTTGAGTTGGAGGTTGTCCAGAAAAGAGTCCTTGGCCACTATTATGTTTTCCCATAGGTAAGGAAGCAATGGTGATATTGGAATATAGTTGAAGTTATGTCTTTCCTGAAGCCATTGTGGCTTTGGTGTGGCTGAAATTGATTGGAGTTGCTGTCTTAGTATGTTTGGTTGCTAGCAGGACTGATGGGGTTTTAGTATGTGCAGTGAAAGGTGTAAGTTTTGGAGATTATGGCCAGAAGCATGGCCGTTTTTGAGGTGACTGCTCACTTAGGTAAGGGGAAGGGGGCTAGCATAACATGATTGCCTTTATGGAGCCTTATTCATCTCAGAGGCTTGTTTGGTTTGCATTTGCTATCCGGGGAAGTGCGACGGGAGGTAAACCTTCCTTTTCATGTCATCTGTGTGAAGTTTTTTCTCTCACTTACCCAGCGGCTACTGCATGTTAAGCATGCAGACCTTTTGCAGTACTGCAGGATCCAAAAAACAAAAAACAAGCAAAAAAATGAGGTGTTTCCTTTTCTGGCTGCAAACTAATTGTTTTCCCTAGCAATGTAATGCCTGGAGTACTGGTTGCTGTCGATGCACATGCAGAGTGGCTTCAACAATTATAGGAGGGAGGGGGACCGGACATATCCTTACAAAATGTTAGTGCTCCACTAGAATCAGTTGCGGAAGCCCCATGCTACATCCTCAGTCAAAGCATTACAGTAAACATTCACACGTTTAGTCAAATTAGTATAGCAAATCAATCATTCTGTTTGATAAATGCAAAGCAGAATGTCAGAGCATCAGACCAGATATTAGAGTTAGTTCTTTGTGGATATGAAATGCAAAACAAAAGATGTCATATCTATGACAGTTTTGAGACATGGAGAGGTAAACCCCAACAGTAGCCCCTGTGGCGTGACCTTGATGTGTCGCTCCGCCACATAACTGAGATATCATGGGTAGGATGCAGCTTTTGCCTTTCCACATGGGGTGCCACCTAGCAGGAAAGCAGAGTCTTGTCAACATGGCGCATATGCAAAGAAACCTGACTCTTATGAGTGGTTCGGTATGCTTGGAGTTGGGGAAAGTTGGTCTGGCATTTGTCATGGGCAGTTGTCTCGACTGCCAGAGTTTCAAGGAACTTCCAGGTTTTTACCTGATATTTGGTTGGGTCAATATGATATTGTGGAGAATCACTGGGATGATTTGAGGATTGCCGTGCGTAGGTGTTGACAGGCATTTGAGTTTTGACTTTGAATATTTCAGAACAATACAGCTGAAACAAACTCTGGTATGCTAGCAACTCTTTGGGTTGGAAGGAGCGATGGGTCAAATGTGCCCCTATTTTCAGCCTCTGTGCATCATTTGATGCCATTTTAATTCTGTAGTGTCTCTGTTCTCCTAATTTTATTTCAAAGAGCTGAGTTCGCCTAGTGGTGTTTTTTGCTGATGGCAATTCATAGGATCTTGTTCAAAAATTGGCAGAGTTTTCTTGTTCAAAGGATTGGAATGTGGGTTGAAGGCAGATAATGATGACAAACATTTGGATTTAAGGCTTAATACTTATGGTAATGCAAACCTGTTCTGTCAGCTTAGGTTTTAAACCTTGCAGTTAGGAATGAGGACTAACACTCGAATGCCTACCTTTTAGGAATTTCATGCTGGTGCAACACCGAAGGGGTTATATATGTTGGTAAGACCAGTATAAGTTGGTAAAAGCAATATTTAATTAGAAATATCTAATTAAAAAAAAAAATAGTTTTAGACATTTGATTTTTATTTTCATCCTTCCCCAGATGTTTCCAGGTACGAGGTTGAGAGGTATGGCTCATAGGCACTTTTACTGCTGTCTACAATAACTGGAGTTTACTATGGAGTTCCCATACTGTACAACTAGCTTAAGACAGGGGGCAAGAGGTGGACATAGGGATATTGAGGGATATTGAGTTGGCACATAGACTCAGGGTAAAAGGATTGATTATTATCTTTCATTTGGGGGGGGTAACAGAGCTTGGGTGGATGAAGGAGCTAAATGGGTGAACTGTCTAAGGAAGGAACATGTCATTTTCCATCACTTTTGTAGTCTGGTCAGGCTTGCCTTGTGTTTGGATTTGAGGGGGGGGGGATAATAAGCCTGTAGTAAGGGTATACCAGATTGAGGGTATGGACGATCCAAGCACAACTAATTGGGGTGGCCTACTGGGTGAATGCACTATGTTGTAGTTCAGAAGGTCTTGGGTTCGAGACTAGGCTGGGGTAATTGTTTAATTACATGGTGGCTCAATCGGGTATGAGGTGGTCTCCTTCTCAGAGTGTATTACAGCTTTAACAGGGGGTGAGGATAAGTATCAGGTGATTATTGCAGTGATAGAATGGGTTTTGTGGTTGAAGAATTCAGTTTGAACATAATTGGTGTGGTCTAATGGGAGAGAGTTCCCTGGGTGTGCTGCACCGGAGAGGAATGAGTATTTTAGGGGTGTAGCTTTCTAATATAGCAAACATGTTATCTACCACTGCTGAGTGTGGGTTGCATTAGGGATATTTGTAGAACAAGTAGTCAAAGGTGAAGCTTCCCAGAGGTCATTTTCTTGGGGATTTTGACATGGGCAGGTGTAGAGCCTGGACAGTTGGTCAACAGGGTAGGTTCTTGTCTCTACTTGAGATGTGTTGCTATCCTGCAGGAATGTTGTGAATTTACTGTCTCTCTTTCCTTTCTAGGTGGAGGCTTAGTGTGGCTGGTGGTTGACTGGCCCAAATGAAGGAGGCCTGAAAGAGTGATGAGGGTGCTTGCTGTGGATGTCTCAGATGCCAGAGTTGTGTACACCAAGGATACAAGGTGCGGAGTGAACAGTGTTCAGTGACCTGTGAAAAGTAGAGTTGTGAGGTAGCTGATTTGGGAAGTTGGGTTGTTCATTTTATTTATGGCTATTATGCACTTGTATTTGGAAGAACGGTACGCTACTGGGGAGGCTGGATTGAGGTTTGGTAGATGGTATGTTAACAAGTGTTTGTTTGTACTCATTAAGGCATTTCAAGGTTGGTGCAGCTGGATAGTGTAAGGCCAAGGGAGAATAGGGTATGTTGATGGGGCAAGTTATAGCAGGGTTTGATATTTGCTTAGGGGTAGTTTTGGGTTTTACTGGTGGGAGGAGCGGCAACAATTTTAGGAGCGGTGTAGTTACTAGGTTAATGGCTGTAAGGTTTTGTTGAACTAGCCAGCTTCAGGTAAGAAAGATTCCTAAGTCATAATTACAGTGAAGAATGCTGATTTAGGGGGTATGGAGGTGGGTCCCCTTGATAGCATGCAGGTTAAGATGTGGTAGATGTTGTTTTGCTGCAGTGAATTTACAGTTTCTTTTCTTTTACAGATCCATGATGAAGGTGCTCACAGTGGACATTGTGCCGGTGGCTGGAGTGATGGACAATGAGGTTGTAAATGACATGCACAGAGTCACAGTTGCATATCGGAAGATGTTGGAGGCACAGAATTTGAGGTTGAGATGATAAATGAGCCGGGATTCCACAGTGGCTGAAGGAAGTGGGTGGCACAGGTGATGCATGCTGCAGGAGGTGTTTGTGGATTTGGAAGGTGGAAACAGTCGGGGTCTGAAGGAGGGAGTTTAGGGGGTGATTGATTTGACAGGCTGAATTTTACTGTTCTGACTGTATTGGTTGCAGAAGACGTTATAGTCACTAGAGAGGTATGATGGGGCCACAGAGCATGGTTAGAAGTGAACCATGTTTAGTGGTTTCTCAGAGTGGATGTTTTCATAGTACAGTGGGGTCAAGGGTAATCCTACTAATTTTAGTTTCATTAAGGCACACTTTAATTTCATTAATGTGCATTTCAGTGCTGGTATGTTAAGGCATGGGGTTGATGACGGTGATCTATTGTAATTTACAGGTGATGGGTACACCAAATGATGTTTGGCTTAATCCTTCCCATTATGGCAGGTAGGTGGTGAATTAGTTTGGGTAGAAGGGAAGGGGAGCAGCCTGGTCAGGCTGTTTGGTGGAGAAGAGACACAGGCTTGCCCTCTTCTGTTTCCCCCTCTGGTGTCTGGATATTCATTCAAGGAATTGGTGGAAAGGAAAATGAGCAGCTGGAGGATGCTTGCTGGATAGGTAAGCAAGTGGAGGTAAGGGCACTGCTTTGGTTGGAAGGTAATTCAATGAATGGTGCATAAAGTGAGATGGGGCGCTGCTTCATATGAGTAAGGCCATGCATGAATTATTTGGCTGGATTGCCAGTTTAATAAATGAGATATGAAGTGAGTCTGGGACGCTGCTTCTTATGTAAAGTAAGCGTGCAAAGGTATGGACGCTGCTTACTGGGCAGGATGAGTAGGTACCCTGTCCTGATTGACATTAAAAGGGTGTTTATGATGTGTTTAGAATCAACTATACTATGTCCAATTGTAATTAATAAATTTGGGTCACCAAAGCTATGTTATGGAAGTTTAAGAAAAGTCATCAAATGTCATTCAGTGTGATGTGTTTATTGAAGGGGACCTGGACAAATAAATATGAAGCAGAAAGTGTTTTGTTTAAAAGTGAGTCCAGTCACAAATAAAGATCTGAAGACATGACCAAGGTTTCAGTAACATTTCTAGATAAAACACTTATGCTTCACATGTATGTGTCTGGTCATGAAACTGTGCAACTGTAAGCTACGGAGCTGATGTCATGGTTAGAAGAGAGCTTTGGCTTGGACCATAAACACTTCTTGTATACAGACTCATAAGATGATCGCAAAAAGGGTGGGACTGAACTATTACAGTTATGAATGTACAACAAAAGAAGACAAAGAATGAAAAGTTGTAGGAAGTCGCCACCCCCATATCAACACCACAATGTAGCATTCCAGCTTTCTAATCAGTGCTAAGTGTAAAGTATCCAAACTTCTGTTTAAAACTCTTCAATCTCAGCTTATCCATGGTGTTTTTCCATGAAGCCAAAAGAATAGCCCTTGTGAAAGGCTGGTCACTCTACAGAATCAGGTATTTAAAGGACCATCAGCCTCACCTGCCTTATTTGTGAAACTATGGAACATATCATAGGAGAGCTCATTTATGCAAATATATGTAACATATCTTATCTATAGCCCCCTAAAAATGGTTTTGTGATGGAGAAGACCTGTGTCCTGAACCTTGTAAACTCATTGGAAGGATTACAGAGGATGTTGACAATGATCACTTTGTGCACACTGATTACATTGACCTAGCCAAGGCCTTTAACACTATCTCTTATGAAAAGTCAAAAAAACGTAATGTAAATCCCTGTAGTGCCTGCTATATTACACTCTGGCTATCCAACAGAGGATACCTTCTTGGAATATAGAATTTTAACTAGTGTGCTACCACAGAGATCAATGATAGACTCACTCCTGTTTGGCCTTTATTTTCCAGATATTTAAGCCAATATACCTTAAGAGTAGTTGACCAAGTTTGCTGATGACTGGAAGTTGGGCTCTGTTATCTGCTCATCCACCGGTACTAAACTGCTTCAAAATTTGTCCGGGATATGCACATACCTGGTGTACTAAAAACAGTCTCAAGCTGAATGCAAAAAAGTACAACATAGTTGCATTCATTGAAAAAGCTGCTTCCTCATCATTAATTATAAGTGAAACTCCTCTTTAAACAAATATGAGTATAGGAGACTGGAGAACTTATCAGGAGACTGGAGAACTTATCTTGACTTTTTTCTTTTGTTTGAATACCATACTTCCATCATAGTCAGAAAATTCATATATTTGGCTCAATTAATTTCCAAGGAAATTCTTCAAAATTTGAAGAAGTCATCTTAACCCTGTTCTCTTTGCTTGTCAGACCCATCATTGAATACAATGCCTCCATTGGAGTATACAAATCTAAGTATACTGCTTGACTGGAAAGGTCTTAATGATTTTTAAAGCCTGAAATCCTTCAATTCTCCATATACTCATTAACGTTCTAGCTGCACTGAGGTGACCAGTGTCTTGGATTTCAAGCCACCAGAGACCCAATACAATTTGACCTCTTACTTCATTGCAAAACCTGTGGCTCTACTAACACTCGTGTTAAGAACCTAAATTTACACGAAAAAATAAAGAGGAGTCACTGAAGGGATAAGTTCCTAATTCAACATATTCATAACCAATAGAAATATCACTACAGGTGATGGCAAGCCTTAATGACTGGATGGTTTGTCATAAATTTACACCAGGGGCATCATGCTTGACCCTGCCTGATTAGAGAAGTTGGCACTCTAAGTTATCATAAATGGTGTCAAGAAATGTAAATCTGTCTACTTAAAGAAGTATGTGACCATGCCTTTTATGGTCCCATTTATTGCTTGCCAGGTATTGTTCCTATCGTCATAAAGCATTATTATAAAATGTTAAAGAATCACACAACGGAGTAAAGCATACACCAATAGCAGGTTTCTTTGGAGTGCTAGAAATCAGTTTCTCCACTGAACAGATCACTCCAAATAAACAGCTGTGCAAATATATAAACAGAATAAAGGCTTGAGATGACACACATAGTCCATAAATGTTGTCATTATGGAGGCTGCAGAAAAGGATCAAAAGACTTACCTATTTACCTACAAACTACTCAGTGATTCCAAAAAAAAAAAAAACAAAATGGGTCTTAAAGAATTTTTGCAAATTTTTTGAAAAATAATCTTTTTAGTAGCTGATGGTATAGAAAAACATAACTGATTTGTCTGGCAAAAGTGGCAAATCCCTAGAAAGAATGATGTGAAGGGGAGAGCTCCATCAGGATCTAATTTTTATCGAGAATCATGTAGGTTGACATGTTACAAGTTGTAATTTATAACTGTTTGCCCCAAATGTATGAAAAATAATAATAAACATAGAAGAGAAGAGTGAATGCTGAGCACCACTGTTCTCCCTGAAAGTAGTTTTTGAAGTGGTAAAGCCCCACTGCATCCTACATCCTATACAAGTCCATATTTTCAGTTATTCAATCACTCCTTTCCAGAACTCACAGTAATGAGTTTCTGAATATCACATGGTTGTCATTTGACAGCTTATAAATTTTGACACTGTTCTTCCAAAGGTGGCTGAAAGTTATTAGGATGTCACATAATTACGGAATGCTGTCTTTATGAATAACAAATTACAAGTTGTCACTGATTGATCCAATTCAGTTATGTACAATGAAGGGTGGCAAAAAGGTTGTTGTCTGAGACAAGGAAACTTGAGTGCTTAGATTTTTGATAAATGGGGCAGTTCTGTCATAAGGGTTTCCGGACAGCATACAGAAATCTATCAGCAACTATGCATATGTAATTTCAAAGAACTAATAATCTCCATAATGCACAGGGGAGGGTTTACAGTCCTAAATTTATCTTCCTGATAAATTGCATGCACCACTATAGTTTCATAGTTTCATAGTTTAGTACTAGGCTATCTGCCCTGGGGCATTTGTAAGCCTAGCCATAGTGATGTGGCTTTTGCCACCCCATGAAATGGTACAAAAATGCACAGAATAGATTTAGAATACTGTGCCTCTGTCTAGTAGTGACACAGTGACGGTCCCCTTATATAATAGAATTAGTTTACTGTGCCCCTGTCTAGTAGTGACACAGATGTGACCCCTGGGGTAAACTTACGATCTCCCATCCACTTATCAAGATTTCTCTTGAAGAGAGTCAGTGAGGGGCTCTGTCTAACATGAACTGGGATCTTGTTCCAGACCATGGGAAGCCTCTGGGTTATGAATCTATCCCTCCAGCATGTCCTATTCATACTTGTACCAAGGTTTAAGTCTTTAGCTCTCGTGGTTCTGATGGATTTGGATTTTTTGAGGTGGAGCATGTCCATCAGTTCCTGATTGGACATGGACTTGTACGTCAGGCAGAGATCACCTCTGAGCAGGCGGTATGCTACTGAATAGAGCTGGAGTTTCTTTAGTCTGGCAGAATAAGACATATGTTGGAGACCCTTGATCCTCTTGGTGAGGTACTTTTGTGGTCTCTCTAGCTGTTGCAAATGCCGGGTGAGGTACATACCAAATGGGGCATTATACTCAATCATGGGTCTGATGAGGGAGGAGTATAGGGGTACAATGACATCCTTGGATCTGGATGTGAATCCCTTCATGGTAAGGTGTGCAAGGTAGAATGTTTTTCTAACCACTTTGGCAACGTGGGTGTCAAATGAGAGGTCACTGTCGACTTGGGTCCCTAGGTCTCTGATTACTTTTTCCGTACTCAGTGGGTTGCTGTCTATGTGATAATTTGCGGGTACTTTGTTTTTCCCAAAGGGGATGACTATACATTTTTTGGCATTTAGTTTAAGGCCATGACTCCGACACCAGTTGTCTGTTTCTGTAAGGCCTTTTTGTAGGATGTATGTGTCCGCTGGTGTATCAACTATGGTGCCTAGTTTGCAGTCATCTGTGAACTTTGTCAGCCACAACCCTCCCATGTTTGCTTTAACATCTGAGAAATAAATGCCGAACAAGAGGGGGTCCCAGGACAGATCCCTGTGGGACTCCACTTGTGACTGGCTTTGAGTCTGACATTGCTCCAGCGATTTTAACTATATGGGTTCTGTCCTTTAGCCAGTTTGCAACCCATCTAGTGACATAAGGGTTTACGTTTAAGCTGTTGAGCTTATCTATGATGCCTGAGTGGGGTATTGTGTCGAAGGCCTTAGCCAAGTCCAGGTAGGCTGTATGGACTGCTTTGCCCTCATCAATGGCTCTAGTGACTATTTCGAAAAAGTCAACCAGGTTCAAAAGGCAGGATTTGCCCTTCACAAAGCCGAACTGGGTGGGGTCAAGTGTCTCTAGGTCCCCAATGTCTCTGTTTATGAGTTCCATGATGATTCTTTCCATAGCTTTGCAGACCAGGCTGGTTAAGCTTATGGGGCGGTAGTTCCCAGGGTCTGTAGAGGTACCCCCTTTGTGGAGTGGGACCACTGTTGCTGTACGCCAATGTTCAGGTACATATCCTGTAGTAAAGCTAAGGTTAAATAGCATTTTTATGTGCGGGTTTAGCTCCTCTTGGAGTTCACGTAGCACGCAACCCAGGATACCGTCAGGTCCCATTGATGCTGTGTTTTTAGCTTTGTTGAGGGCGGCTCTCACTTGAACATCTGAGATGACAGGGAGATTGCATTCAGCTGGGATAAGTATTTCTTCTTTTGGGGGTGAGGGAGGGGAGAAATTTGCACTCAACCTGTCAGCCAAAATGTTGGCAATATCTGTGGGTTCAGTGTATTTTTTGTTGTTGTGAACTAACTCTGAGCATATCTAAGGGTTTCCACCCAGGTTTCTAACATAGCTGAAGAAGGCTTTGTGGTTATCTTTAGTGTCCTTAGCGATTTTTCTCTCAAAGTTGGCCTTGGATGTTTTTATAAGAGAATGTAGTTTTCTGCTAGTGTTGATCAGAGATGTCTTCCCTTTATGGGATTTTGCTCTGTCGTGCAGTAGCTTCCTTCTTTTGTTATACAATTTGTTAATGGCTGAGGTCCACCAGACAGGACGCTTGCCTTTGGTGGAGAGGGACTTGGATTTATTTGGGATTGCATGATCCATGCATTCTTGGAGATGTCCATAGAAAGCATTTGTGAAGGATTTGGCATTGTGGGATGTGGTATCCACTGGCCCAGTGGGCTTAAAGGATACCATCTCAGTCTTAAGAAGAGTGAAGTCTGCTTTTGAGAAGTTTTTCACTGTGGTCTTTTGTGCTGGGGGTGGAGGTGGGATATGTATATCCAGGGTGATTAGTTTGTGGTCAGATCTCACTAGTGAGGGGTATACCTCAGGTGTGGAGCATTTTGTCCCCATGTTTGTGATGATCAGGTCTAGTATATTATCTCCTCTTGTGGGAGAGGTGACTAGTTGTTCCAGTGCATTTGAATTTATGAATTCCAAGAACCTTTGGACTAGAGTGTTAGGGCTAGAATAATGTACCCAATCTATGTTTGGGTAGTTGAAATCTCCCAGTATGATGGTATTTTGTGATACATTCATATCCTCCAATGTCTTCAGGAAGGTTGAGTGGGGTTCCTGAGATTGGGAGGGTGGTCTGTAACATGCTACCAGTTGTATAGCAGTTTTGCCTATGGTTAGTTGCACCTGTATGGTCTCCGATGCTTCATGTGTTGCTACTAACCTGGAGGTGTGGGTGTCCTTGATGAATATGGACACTCCCCCTCCCTTTGTGTTTCGGCCCGGGTTTTGGGGCCGAAAAGCATGATACGAGGTATAGCCTGGTAGCGCTGGGGTGCTCTCAGGAGCCTTGAACCAGGTTTCAGTTACTGCACAGACGTCGATGTTTTCCATACTGAGGAGTGCATCGAGTGCCTGCATTTTGAGATTTAGACTTCTGGCGTTGAGCAGCATTACCCTTAGTTTTTTTTCCATTTTTGTTTTCTAAGGAGGTGGGTTTGTCTTTTGAGCCTTGCCTAAAAGTGGCACTATGGGGGTGGCAAGAGCCTTAGCCAATATCCGGAAGCCCAGTGGTGACAGGTGCAAGCCGTCCCTTGCGAAGCAGTGTGGCTTGTCCAACATGTCGTCCCAGGCAGACAGACATTGGATCCCCCTTAGAATGACACCAGTACTTGAGCCAATTATTAAAGCTGATCATCTTGTCTTTGTATTGTGGCATCATTCTTAGTGAGGGCAAGATGCTGCTCAGGGTCAGGGTCATACCAGCCTGGGCTACATAATCAGAGAGCTCCTCTATGTCTCTTTTCATGTAGTCCAGGGAGGTACGTCTCAGGTCATTCACGCCAGCATGGACAATGACGGAGTCATATTTGTACTTGCTTTGGAGTGACCTGAGTGCATGCGTTATGTGGGGGATCCTAGCTCCCAATAGGCAGCTCACAGTCACCCTCTCCTTGTTCAGCCTGGTAAGCGGGACATCAGTGTGTCTGACTATACAGTCACCTATTACTAGTGTATCAGGCATGGTGTTTAGCCTTAAGGGCTGTGATTGATTGACACACTGATTTATTGAAGTATTTGTTGCATGTGTTTTGTTTTGAGGTGGTGGATTTTTGGATGTCTGCTTTGGGAGCCTCTGTTGTTTTGGTAAGTTTTTTATTAAAGCCTCCGAGTATGTCTTTGTGTTTTTATGTGTTTGGTTTGCAGTTGTGGTAGGTCTATGTGGGACTGGATTTGTTGTGTGTGTGGTTACCATCTCCTCCTGCCTGGTCATGCCAGCCCTGAGTTGAGAGAGTTCAGCCTCCAGTTTGGCTATATAGTTGCATCTCTCACATGTATTTGTGTTTGTTGGGAGGAGGAGAGGGTTGTCTGTGTACATGAGACAATTGTAGCATTGTCTCAAGATACCCAGATTAACCAGCTGAACTGGAGAGGATGCCAGTAATCTACCACTCGACATGCTATAATAGTATAAGGGAGTGCTGTGCCTTTAAGGGAAGTGGATATTCACAGAGGTGGTAGGTGGATGTAGTGCTTACTTAGTACGAGAGTGCTTACTTAGTAGAGAAGTTTTGAGAACAAGTGCTAGGCTTATAATATAGCGAGTAGTCTGATTATACTAAGAGTAGAGCTTCCTTAAGGGAAAATATGAAGAGCAGACTTGGCGGAGCCAGAAGAAGTTTAACCTTGTTTAACCAGTGCTGCACTATGCGCACAACCGCACAAAAACGCCCAGAGGCGGATTTTAAACAGGGAACTTCAAAAGAGCTAGAAATGGTCCAAAACAACCAATTACTACAGCTCTTGTGCTGAGGTCACTTCCTACAGGGACAGGTAGGCTGCTCAAGGCTCCCCACTCCCACTGGTGAGCAAAGAAACTTCCTTCTATCCAAGTAAGGTAATGGACAACACAGGAACTACACCACAGCCCAGAATACAGCAATGTCTGTAAACTGGTCTAAACTAGCCGAGGAGAGGCGGGAAAACAAGGATTATTTTTTTGTTTTTTTTTGTTTTTAGATAGAAACACACAGAAAATGCAGAAACAGTAATAAATCAGTTACACAGGCTAGCACACTTTAGTGGGCAACCTCAACAGTTAAATTAAACAAACAAACAAACAAACTTTCGATCAAATTTGACAAAAAGTAACTTTAAGTGCAGATATTGAAATAATGCAGCAAACAGCTAAAAAAACAGTTTAAGCTTGTTTAGGGTAAGCTAGAGAAGCAATTTCAAGTAAAAAAACAGCAAAGATACTTAAATCCAGAAAGTAGTCGCTTTTCTGAGTTCTCTGTAGCTAGGACCACTCTGCAGGACCACAAGGAGCTTGTCTGAGCAGTATAGCCAGAAAAAACGCCCAGAGGCGGATTTTAAACAGGGAACTTCAAAAGAGCTAGAAATGGTCCAAAACAACCAATTACTACAGCTCTTGTGCTGTCGTCACTTCCTACAGGGACAGGTAGGCTGCTCAAGGCTCCCCACTCCCACTGGTGAGCAAAGAAACTTCCTTCTATCCAAGTAAGGTAATGGACAACACAGGAACTACACCACAGCCCAGAATACAGCAATGCCTGTAAACTGGTCTAAACTAGTCGAGGAGAGGCGGGAAAACAAGGATTATTTTTTGTTTTTGTTTTAGATAGAAACACACAGAAAATGCAGAAACAGTAATAAATCAGTTACACAGGCTAGCACACTTTAGTGGGCAGCCTCAACAGTTAAATTAAACAAACAAACAAACTTTCGATCAAATTCGACTAAAAAGGAACTTTAAGTGCAGATATTGAAATAATGCAGCAAACAGCTAAAAAACAGTTTAAGCTTGTTTAGGGTAAGCTAGAGCAGCAATTTCAAGTAAAAAAACAGCAAAGATACTTAAATCCAGAAAGTAGTCACTTTTCTGAGTTCTCTGTAGCTAGGACCACGAGGAGCTTGTCTGAGCAGTATAGCCAGAAAAAAACGCCCAGAGGCGGATTTTAAACAGGGAACTTCAAAAGAGCTAGAAATGGTCCAAAACAACCAATTACTACAGCTCTTGTGCTGAGGTCACTTCCTACAGGGACAGGTAGGCTGCTCAAGGCTCCCCACTCCCACTGTTGAGCAAAGAAACTTCCTTCTATCCAAGTAAGGTAATGGACAACACAGGAACTACACCACAGCCCAGAATACAGCAATGCCTGTAAACTGGTCTAAACTAGTCGAGGAGATGCGGGAAAACAAGGATTATTTTTTTGTTTTTTTTGTTTTTAGATAGAAACACACAGAAAATGCAGAAACACTAATAAATCAGTTACACAGGCTACCACACTTTAGTGGGCAGCCTCAACAGTTAAATTAAACAAACAAACAAACAAACTTTCGATCAAATTCGACTAAAAAGTAACTAAGTGCAGATATTGAAATAATGCAGCAAACAGCTAAAAAACAGTTTAAGCTTTTTTAGGGTAAGCTAGAGAAGCAATTTCAAGTAAAAAAACAGCAAAGATACTCAAATCCAAAAAGTAGTCGCTTTTCTGAGTTCTCTGTAGCTAGGACCACTCTGCAGGACCACGAGGAGCTTGTCTGCTCAAAAGCCTTACAGAATATTGTAGGTATCAACTGTATAAAGTTACAATTAAAATTTTAAAGAGAATTTTCACAAAAAGCAGATTGAAAGCT